>NC_056741.1:1337442268-1337490325 GCF_019279795.1 Protopterus annectens
AATAAAGAAGGGTGGCTGCAACAATGCAGTAGTGAAGAGAAGGACATCTATGGTTATGGTAAGATTTTACATAACTATTCTTTCTTTCTGTTCACTTACTGCAGTATTCTTAACTTGAGAGAGTGCCAAAATTCAAGGAGGGAGGAGCAGATGAGCTCTCAATGAAGCCATATAAAATGACTTTAGCAAATCCAGCTATGGATCTGGAGATGCCATCCAGTTTTGTAGTGTTTGGTAAAGGTGTGAAAAGACCAGGTGGTTCCTTCAAAAGATGGTGCTGTTATCTATGCCCTTGAAGAATACCTTAGAGGAAGCCACAGCCCTGGTAGAGTGGGCCTTCACAGGTGAAGAAAGGCTTTCCATGGTGTGTATAACAAGACATAGTTTTTGAAATCCACGTAGTAGTCTGCTTGGAGATGGGTAAACCCAGAGCACTGGGATGAAAGTTCACTAACAGCTGATCAGATTTCCTGATAGCTTTAAGCTTGTCCAGGTAAATCTTAAGTTGTCTGTGTACATCTAAGTACCTTCTCTCACTGTGGTTTTGGGGAGAAGGGACGATAGGTAATTGAATGGACTGGTTAAGGGATAACTCCTTAACCACTTTTGGAATAAAAGGAGGATTTGTTCTCAGGGATACTCTGTCTTTATGAAAGACAGAAAAAGGGGGCACCACCATAAGGGCTTGTAGCTCAGACACCCTTTTGGTTAAAGTCAAGGCCACTAGTAAAACATTTTTCCAAGAGCAATGTTTGAGGGAGGCTGAAGATGCAGGCTCAAAAGTGGCCAGGGTAAATTTTTCTGAAACAAAATTAAGATCCCAAGGAGGAGGAATAGGTTTCCTGGGAGGCTTAATGTGAAGGACGTCCTTAAGGAATCATTTCTCCTCAAATCTGGACACTAAAGGGGGAGATAGAGGCATACAAGTAGAAAGAGACGATGTGTGCTTTGGCAGAAGAATAAGCCAAGCCAGCAGAGAGCAATTCGCACAAGACAAACCGAACCACTAGGATTACCACCATCAGTGGGGTCTTGGTTGTTAGAGAGACACTAGAGTGAAAATCTTTTCTACTTGGAAACGCAAGATCTCCTGGTATTGGGTTTCCTGGCTTCCTACAAAACCCTGAGTATGTTCTCAGAGAACAGGTGTCTGAAGGGGATTATAAATCTTAAACCACTCACAGCATCAGCTGTAGCAGTGACAGATTTGGGTACATCAGGGATCCTTTCTTCTGTGACTAGGTCTACTCTGTGGGGTAACGTGTGGTGATGGCCCTTGGATAAATGTAGGGGGGAGAACCAGTGCTGACTTGGTCAAAAGGGAGTCACCATTAAGATTTTTGGTTGGTCCTGTCGAATTTTGAAAAGGACCTTTGAAATTAGAGGAACAGGAGGGAATGCATACAGAAATATCCCCTTCAAAAAAAAAAAAAGGAAAGGGCATCTACGTCCCAAACCAGAGGATTTGGGACTCTGGCACAAAATTTTGTAAGTTGTCTGTTCATGGTCTATTTGAGGAATATCCCATTGGTGGACTATGTCCAGGAACACGTCCCTGTGAAGCATCTATTTGTGGGACTGAGTCATGCATCTGCTTAGGGAGTCTGCCACAAGATTCCAGTTGGCGGGGATGTACATTGCCTCAACAGTCATGTGGTATTGGGCAAGAAATTCCCATACAAGAGCCAACCTGCAAAAGACAGGATTTGGTCCCCTCTGCTTGCTCATAGACCAGAGGACTGTCATGTTGCCTGTGAACAGTTGTAGAGGGCAAAGAGGGTGAAATGCTTGTAGAGCTAGTAGCAATGCTTGCATTTCCCTGATGTTGATGTGTTCTGTTTTTTTGGGAGGGAGACCAAATTCCCTGAACTGTGAATTTGCCCAAGGACACTCCCCAGCCCATGTCCAATGCATCTGTGTGGAGTTCCAGGATTGATGTGACAGGATGCAGGGGTAGTCCTCGATTTAGATCCGTCTGTTGGATCCACCAGAACAGTTCCCTTTTTAGGCAAGGAATGAGGGAGACTTTGTAATCTAGTGGGTAAGAATGCTGGGGCCACAACCAATCTGAGGAACTACTGGAATTTCCTCATGTGGAGTTTTGCCATCAGTACCATGGGAATGGTTGAAACCATGAACCCCAGCACCCTAAGGAACTCCCTGGCCGTGATGTGAGTTAAGGAAAGAAGGGAGTGAAATGACCAAAGGTCCTCCACCTTCTGAAGTGGAAGTGACAAACATGCTTGTCTGGATTCAACAACCCAGGAAAATGTGGTCCATTGAAGGGGTAAGGACAGACTTCCTGTAGTATATGGTGAATCCCAGTTTTCCTAGGAAGGAAATGGTGGTCTCCAGCTTCTGGAGTACAGTGTGGGAAGTTGGGGCCTGTAAGAGCAGGCCATCCAGGTATTTAAAAATATCTGGATGTCTAAAAGCCTGCAACGTGGAATCACTGCAGCCAGGCATTTTGTGAATACCCTTGGTGCTGTAGAAAGACCAAAGGGCAAGGCAGAGAATTGAAAATACCAGAAAACCACAGAAAAATGTTAAGAATTTCCTGAACATGGGGTGAAAGGGGGAGGTGAAGGTAAGCATCTTTTATATCTAGAGTTGCCATATATCCTTGTGGAAGAATAAGAGGAAAGTGTAAATTAAAGGTCATGCTGCTAAACGCTAGGAATATAAACATGAAACCACACTTATTACAAAGCATTCTTAACCCTGGAAGAAGCTGACGTTTGTGCAGTCACAGAAACCTGGTTCAAAGCTGTGAAGAGCATCCCAGCCATACCAGGTTACACATCCTATCATTCAGACCCAAAACTGTGGGCAGAAAAACAAAAGTCATATATATAGATATATATATATATATATATAAATAAAATATAAAAGACACACACCTCTAGCTGGTCAAACAGTACGATGCACAGGAAACACTCCAGGTACAGTTAACAATTGACAAGACCCCTACTCAAATCATAGCTAGCTATAAGCCTACAACTTTGACTCAAGATGCCCACTCCACCTACCTGGTTCTCTTCGAATATATCAAGATTCAACCCTTTACCCTGATCCTGGACGACTAACTACCCAGCCATAGATTGGAAGAAATACTCATGCCAAAACACAAATGCCCAGAGATTCCTTGATTTCATTAATGCAAATGCCTTAGACCAGTTGGTTGACACCCCCAACAAGAGGTGAAAATATCTTAGACATGGAATACAACAGGAGTAACCACTGCAGCATCCCTACAGTGTCATCATCCCTGGTAAAATCTGACAAAGCAGTCACTTTTGAAGTCACCATCTCCCTTAACCCCCCTCCCCCCAAAGTAGGGTCGAACAACAAAAAAAAAAACTTCTCTAAAGCTGATTACCTCCTGAAGGAAGGTATCAACAGCTTCACAGTCTCCTTCCCTTCCATAAAAACTGGCACATATGTCCAAACCTACACCACAGTACTATACAAGCATTTATATAGCTGCATGGAATCAGGAATACCAGACCGGATGAAATCATCCTCCTCAAGGAAGAGTAAACCTGTCTGGTGGACATCTACAATAAACAACTCTATAACAGGAAAAAAAACTGCAGTCTAGAACCAAGGAGGAGCAAGTGCCTAATTGAAAGCACTTTCCAAGCTGGCCACATCTACTAAAGACAGTCATAAGACTTCACATATGTCTGCAATCTCAAGGGAAGCACCCAGATCTGCTCAGAACTGGTGGTCAAGGACACCACATACACAAATGCTGTAAATATAGCCAAACTGCGGCAGACAGGTTCAGTGAAAACTTCACTCCTCTCCCCTCCCCATCAAGTAAAACGGTACATCCACAGTACCTGCCCCCCTCCCCTTATCGCTAGGGAGCAAATCATCACTGCCCTCTCTTAGGCAAAAAATAGACTCCATGGGACCCAATAACATCCCAGGCTGCATCCTACATGAACTCAGGCAGGAACCTGCAACACCATTAGGCACCCTATTCAACCAAAAACTGTGTACCAGGTTCACCCCAGTCAAGTGGAGGACAGCTACTGTCATCTCTTTGCACAAAAGTGGCACGTCCACCAATCCAGGAAATTATAGACGCATCAGCCTAACTAGTTTGATCTGCAAGGCCAAGGAGCGGATTATCATGGATCTCATTAACAAGGACATCAGCAACCTCCAGACACTTGATCCCACACAGTTTAGTTTTGACAATGGGAGGTCATGTCTTAAATTTAGTCAACTTTTTTGAGACAGTCAACAAGGCCATAGACGAGGGGAAGATAGTGCACACCACCTACCTTGACCTGGCCAAAGCTTTCAATACCATTTCCCAACTTGGGTATAACAGATAAAACTCTCAACTAGGCATCAATCCATATGTTACTAGATGGGCAGCAAACTGACTCACTGATAGAATCCACCTAGTCAAAATAGGGGAAGCCATCTCAAGTAGTAGACCTGTAACAAGTGGTGGAACCCCTGGGATTGGTCCTGGGGCCTCTGCTGTTTGCGATATATTTCTCAGAGTTGCAAGCCAAATCTAGTGGGCTATGGCTGACCAAGTTTGCAAATGACTGCAAGCTGGGTGCTGTCACCACTTAGGGTCTCACCCAAACAAATGACTGGTGCCAGAAACATGGCTTCAAACTGAATGTCAAACAATGAATCATCCCTTTTGGGGAGAGTAGCGTACCTACAAATTACTACATTGATAAGCTCTTAAGCAGGCACCCAAGCTGATAGCAAACTAACTTTTGACCACCACATTGTCTCTGTTGTACAGAAAGCTTTCTACATGGCCCATCCCATTAGTAAGGGTATCTCATATCCAGGGACAAGGTGGTCATAACATCCCTGTATTCTTCCCTTATAAGACCCATTGAGTA
The DNA here is from genome assembly GCF_019279795.1 of Protopterus annectens. Taxonomy (NCBI): domain Eukaryota; kingdom Metazoa; phylum Chordata; order Ceratodontiformes; family Protopteridae; genus Protopterus; species Protopterus annectens. Next base: position 1,337,447,152 of record NC_056741.1, read on the forward strand.
CAATGCCCCTTTCACCATGTACAGTGGATATAAAAAAGTGTACACACCCCTGTTAAAGTGCCAGGTTTTTGTGATATAAAAAAATGAGACCACAATAAATCATTTCAAAACTTTTCCCACCTTTAATGTGACCTATAACCTGTACAATTCAACTGAAAAACAAATGTTAGGGGGAAAAATATAAAAAAATAAATGTACAATAAACTGGTTGCACAAGTGTGCACACCCTTAAACTTTAGATTTGAAGTCCTCCTGGAGGGGCTGCAACCTGAGCCAGGAAAGACTTCTAAGGACTGAACCAGTAGTACTTACCCAGGCATATGCCTCCGCAGCATCACAGCTGCATTTAAAGCAATGTCTTGCCACTTAGGAGGAAGCTCCCAGGAGAGATACAGCCAAGGCTTTTCCTTCTGAATCTGGAAGATCTGCAGTGGCACTAGCTGACCGAGACAAAAGCTCTAAAGAGTACTTAATCATACGTGTCGGAAAATTGATGGCTCTGAAAGCCAAGGTGCCTGAAGTATAGGCCTTTTTCCCCAGTCTCTCAAGAGTTCTACTCTGATGGGAGAAGAGTGGCAGAAGGAAGCATCCTGGATGGTTTATCTGTAGCTACAGAAATTACTGCTGGGTCTGCAGCAAGACACCTAAAGAGGAATTTACAATCCTCAGGGACCTTGTAGAAGTGGTCTGTTTCTTGGGACCCAGGGCCTGGCAGGCTGGGGTTTGTGAAGCACTGTGAAAGGCATCCAGAAATGCAGGTTGCACTGGTGGAACTGCAGAAGGGACAGGGACATCAACTTGTAGAAGTTGACAGTACCTTTTCTGATGATCAGAAATTTGGTATGTGTCCTACTTAAGTGTTCTCCCATTTTCAGAAGAGTTTCACTAAATGATCTCTTCCATAGGGGAGTCAGCACTAACAGACTCCTCTTCAGGAGAAACATTCTTGGGGAGAGAGAATTTGTGTTGAATAATCCAAAGATTGCTCTTCAGAGGAAAATTCATCAGAGGAGTCATTGTTCCCAATCCTTTTTTCAGAAGGTTGAGGAGCAGTTGTAGGACCAGGCTGACAGGAAGGCTTATTGAGTGCCATGAAGGTATACTTTTTTGGTAGATACTTTTTGAGAAGCCAAAATATCACGTACAGGTAAAGAAATCCTGGGCAGTCTATTACTGGAAGTGAAGAAACCATGCAGCGTTTAGTCTTAGTGCTCGAATGTTGGGGTATTGGATTCCCGATGGGTGTGACAGGAGATCCAGACTTGGCTCCAGTATCCATGAAGGATAATGAAGATGAGACCATAGTAAGGGGAAACATATCTGCAGATGACAGAAGGGGGCAATGAGGACCACTGAGCTCTTCAGTCTGCTAGCTTTCTACAAAAATTTTGGAATCAGGGAAAGAGGGGGTAAGCATAAAGTAGACCCAAGGGCCAAATGTGAATTAGAGCATCTCAGTGACTCCTCCCGAGGGGGGGGGGGGATCACATCGAAGAACCTGCTAGACTTGTTGAGGGGAGTGGCAAACAGGTCACAGCAAGGTCGGCCCCAACACCAGAAAATCATCTCTGCTACAGACTAATTTAGAGACCACTTGTGGGGCATCAGAATGGATCTCCTTAGCTTTTCTGCTAACAGGTTGGCTCTCCCTGGAATGCGCACTGCAAATAGAAAGCAGTCTGAGAAGATCACCCATTCCCACACATTCATGGCCTCTCTGCAAATGGTAGAAGATGAAGTTCCTTCTTGCCTACAGAAGTACCAGACTAGACATGTTACTGGTTTGAACTGCAATAGTCCCAAAAGAAAGAGAATTGTTAAAGGCCTGCAGTGCTAAAAAGACTGCTCTCTCCCTGGACATTGATATGCAAAACTTGGTCTCTTGAGGGACCACATGCCTTGGACCATCCTTCACAAGAAATGCCCCCCCCCCACCCTGAAAGAGAAGTGTCCACTGTCACTATGTCTGTAGGTGCGGATAGGACAAAGGGCCTGCCTAGATTACATTGTCTGAATGCACTCATCATCTGATGTCTTTTGCAAATGGGGTGAGTCTGACTGGACAGGATAGGGGGTAGATATAGAATGGATCACTGCACAGCTGAAGAACATTGGAAATCGTGCATAAAGAAGCATCCCAAAGGAAGTAATACAATGGCTGCTGACATGGAACCTAATGACTGCAGTACTGACCTTGTCAGAGGAGCTGAATGAGCAAGGAGGAAATAAACCAGTGTCCTTAAAGTAGAGATATGAGGAAATAAGGAGACTTCCACTTTTCACTACGTCTAGACGTGCGCCAATGAACTTCAGGATCTCCAGTGGGGCTAGTTTTGACTTGGCATGATTTATCGTTATGCACGAAGAACTGCAAATCTGGAGCAAATAGTCCCTGCCATGCCAAAGTAGATGCTTGCAGGGGGCGGTAACGAGCCAGTCTAGATATGGAAATACCTGGAATGCTTTGATTCTCAAGTGAGCTGCCACCACTGCCATGCACTTGGTAAACACCCTGGGGGCTGTTGCGACTCCAAAGGGCAGGGCTCCGAGTTGTTAGTTGCTGGCTCCCAGCTAAAAGCAAAGATGCCTTCTGGATCACCTGTCTATTCTGATATTACAGTACATGTCCAGAAGATCTGCAGAGCACATTCAATCACCTTTGTGTAGAAATGGTAGAATGGACTGGATCGTGACCATTTGGAATGCTTTCTTTACAAACTGATTTAAGTTGCTCAGATCCAAAATGGGCCTGGGGTCCCCTGTTCTCTCTGGCACTAAAAGAACTGTAAATAAAGTTCCAAATCCTATCTGGTCAGGAGGGACCTTTTGGATAACTTATGTCTAGCAGCTTTAGAATTTCTTGTGCTGCTGCCTTCCTCTGACTGGGTGGAATGTTAGGAAGTTTCTTCCTTTTGCACGATGGAAGGGAAAATGGTATGCAATAACACCTGGATATTATGCTTAGTAACAGAATATCTTGTGTTATACCTGCCTAGGTGTCTAAGTGCAAAGACCATCTACCCCTGACTGCCTCCAGAGTTGGACAGTTTGGCAACACTTCAGGAGCACTGAAAAGGCTTATCCGAGAAAGTCACGAAAGCCCCTAATTTTGTGGACCTGCTCTGCCTCTAGGACATCTGCCATTGAAATTTCCTCTTCTGCCTCTAGAGGAATTGTCACCACATGGATCTTTAAAAGACCCAGAGATTTGCGGAACCACATCATTTTGCTGCCTTTGCTTCCTAGAAAAGCTTCACTGAGGCACATAAAACTTGATTCCTATGGCAGATCATGTTTTTCCATTTTGCTCACCACTGGTCAGCGTCTCTGATGGCCCAAACAGGGACGTGCCATTGAATGGGGCATTAATAAAGGACGTCTTAAAAGGTTCTACAAAGTTGCAAAGCAGAAATGCCTTTGTGTGAGAGATCCGTCTGAAAGCACTGGATATGGACAACAGAGTGGCCACTTATGAAAATGTCCATTTGAAATCCTCAGCAGACATGGACTCATAGTATTTGATGGTATTTGATAGCATCATACTCATAGTAATTGGTCAAATCTCTTTGAAGCAGGCTGAAACGTGCCAGGTAATTGAGTGTCTTCAGGGCAAAGGTTGCAGAGGCAAAACTCACATTTCAAACATGTCCAATGCTCTAGACTCCCTGCTAGGCAGATTAACAGTAGAGCTCTGTTCTGCTAGCTCCTTCATGGCAGCTGCCACCACCTCTGCATCTACCGGCACCCCTTTGCTCCAGTGAGGTCTGTCAGATGGGTGCCAAAAACTTGTCAGGTCTCTTTGGCATGGGTCTGATAGCATCCAGCTCCTTCCAAGCCTGACAGGCAACTACATCAATGAGTTTGTCCACAAGGAGTGGGTGGGGTTGGGTAACCTAAGGCATAGACAGGCCAGAGCCAAATACTTCCAAAAATACAGACTTCTAGTGAAGGGTTGTGTAAAGACAAACCACCTTTTTGTTTCAGGATCTCGAAGATATCTCCACAGATGTCAGCTGGTGGTAATCTGGGGGACACCACTCCATCAAAATTGGTATCCTCTAAGACGCTCCAAAGGGGAGTCACCACATCTCCTTTTATATGTTCTCTTCTGGTTAGCCTCCCTTGTTGGATGTTCAGGAGAGGTCTCGGAAGAGACAGGACATTCCTCTGATGGAACTGGCTGGACACATGGATTCTGGCTGTTCCTGCAGAATAGGTCTAGGAACTGATGGAGGAAAGACAGTAGGATCTGAGACATGAAAGGCCTTTGGATCCGAAGGTCGAGACTTAGGATTCAAGTGGACTGGATACAAGATTTTTCTCAATTTCATAAGAGTCTCCAAAGACAACCTGGGGACTTCATAGGGGAGTGCTTCCTATTCTCCAAGTGAGCAGATTTGCTGTGTGTGTGAAGGGGGTTTGAGCCTCTGAAAAAGCAGTATACAGCAGAAGTTCTCTCAAAATAAGCTTGTTGTGATCATCCACTAACGACCTAGGATTAAAAGTAGAGCAAATTTTACAGGCAGTCGTTAAGATGTCCAGCCCCTAGACAATACACACTCATTGTGGGCATTATCTTATGCCCACAAGTGCACTTTTTGAACCTGTGGGCTTCTCCGACAGTGGCAGAAAATATACCCACAGTAAGAAAAACTAGTGTCTAATAGGAATACAATAAAATCAGAAATAACAGCAAGTTTTTCTGGTATTAAAAAAATGGGCCCATTACCAACATTGGTAAAAAAATACCCTTATAAGAAGTGTAAAGGGGTTACCAACTATGGTATTAAAGGCCATTAAAAACAGGAGAACAGAGAAAACCCCCAATGTCAGTGAAGAAAAACTAGTAGGGAGGATGTATAAAGCTGAGAAAAGGAAATAAGATATTTAAGATTTTAGTTACTCTCAAAAAAAACCCCAAAGATTGCTCAAGAGCTACAGAAACCTACATCTGTTCATGAAAGCGGCAAACGAGATGTGAGGTTTTGGGGATACAGTAGAGTATTATGGGTAGAGAGGAGCTCAAGAGCTGGATTTGAAATCTGAAATAAGCAGCTAAGTCAGATCAGAGGATTGAATCTGAACAGAAATGTTGAGGAAGAATGAAAAAGACATCAGTTATTTAGTTAATTCTTAGTAATGAATCCTCTTTTCCACAGGAAAGGTTGAGTCAACCACACAAGCTCTGGTCTCCCTTAGTGACCATTCTCAAAATATAATTAAAGGTGAACATACTTTAACTTGTATTAAAACTTTCTAAGTTTGAAAGTTCTGTACAAGTATTCATCCATTGAGTAAAAGTTTATTTTTTGCAGCAAACAGCTTCTGTTCAACTTTTGGATAAGAGATTTCACTAAGGATTAGACAAGGTTCATGAAATTCAGCCAAGAATATCTAGCTATCCCTTTAGGACATTTCCAGTTCATCCTAAACAATCACTGGGTTGAGTAGGATACACATCCATACAGGCAAACGTGTAGGTTCTGCAAAAACATTTTACTGATGGCTGAAGATATTATGGATGTCTAAATATTTTTTTTTGGAAGCTAATGAACTTGGGTTATGACAGCATTTTGGTACCCAGGGGATGCACAAAAACAGCAGGTCCCTCTCTTTAGGCCCACAGTGGCAGCACATGATTTCAAAACAGAACTCTTTAGTATGTATCTTTATAGACATTTGAAATGCACTTCGGAAACAGTTCATCTTTGACCAAAGACATGACATTTTCTAGGTAAATCAAGAAAAACACATGTATTTTTGCCACAGTAGATATTACTTTGTTACATACCATTATCACAAATGATACAAGTTTAGAGTTTAGATAAATTCTCAAACATTTTTGGTCAAGTAACTATTTATCAAACAAGAGAGTTTGGTGATGGGTTCACCAGTAGCTCCCAGATGTGCATATTTAGTGTTAGCCAACTGCAAATCAGATTAGTTATACGAAACTGAATTTAAAATCAAGAGCTACATTTTATGCATGCATCAGCTTTTTTATACTTGAAAGTAATTGATTTGAGTTTTGTTGCAGAAATGATTTTTGTTTTGCTTTTGTAAGAATTCCCTACTCAACTGAGTCTGGAATCAAAATTAAATATACATTTGGAATGATATGAAAGCTGATCTTTACAGTCTAGAATATTTAGAAAAAATACTTTGGAGAGAATAACTGCAATAGCAATCAACCATTTTAAATAAAAAAAAAAAAAGAATGCAATGAAAGGGCAATTTGTTACTCTGAGCAGATTGATGACTGCAGGTACAGTTTTTGAGGAATACAATTTAGTTGTTATTTTAAGCAAAATAGTAACTGGAAAAAAATTGTGAAAAGCATGGTTCAGGGAATAACTCCGTGAATTTAGCTATTAATTAGCCTTCTGTATGATACAAGTTAAATAATGATTTGTCTAAGGCATGTATTTTAAGTTATTTTGTGGACACGAGAAAATCTGATGATGTTAATCTTCATTCATTCATGATTGATGGGTATCAATTCCGCCCTTGGAGCAGTCTCGGCTGTTATAACAAGCTCGCTCCAGCCAAAAACTTGAGCTAAGCTTATCCATAGTGCCCCTCTCCATCACGTCAGATCTCATTTTCCACGAGGAGTATCGATATGCATGAGGCAAGCTCTCAAGCCAAGTGGTTTAGATTTCTATTCAAACTTGAATAATATTTCTTCTACCTTTAAGTTTTTCCTCCTCATATTACTTAGAAAGGGTAAGCAAACTATCAATGACTAGTATCAGAGGTATTCTGCCCCCCCCCCCTTTTTTTTTTTTTTTTTACCAAGTATTGGTATTTCTTCATACCATTTGGTACAGGTCCCTCCCTTACTTCTGTGGTAATTTTAATACCATCGCTGGTATTTCTCCCCTCTTTCTTTCCTTTTACCCATTGGGTATTCTTTATTACCAGTGTTGGTAATAAAAAAATCAGTCCTTTCCTTTTCTTGATTGTGTGTGTGTGTTTCTGTTTTTGTCTACTGCTGTTCTGACAGTGGTGATTTGCTACTTGAATTGTAGATAATGGCTGATAAGGTGACAATGCGATAAGTGCGGCAGGAAAATGCCAAATTCCAATGGACATTTATCCTGCATTTATTGTCTGGGTGCCCTGCACTTGAAAGTTCAACTTCCATGTGAACTATGCAAGGGCTTTAGTGACCACACATCAATGGAGAGAAAGAAATTAATATTAAACGGTCTCTTGAAAACGCCTTTCTCTGAGGCAGAGAGTTCATCCCTTCCTAAAAAGGAACACAAGGAGGAGTCAGTCTACACCATCCACTAAATCTAAAATCGGTTAATTCTCCTACAGAACCAAGACATCCAAAATTGACTTCCACACCCATCTTGGCACCAGAGCCCAAAATTCCATCTACGGTGCCGTCCTCAGCTATGGAACAGACTGACTTCAACAACTACAGTACAGATGATTACTACGGTACCAATGCCCATCTCTGCACCAAAAATAGTCTCCCCAATTCAGCTCACTACCCTCCCTTCAACACAAACTCTTGGACTTTTGATCACGGTGCCGAAGGGCAAAACCCTACCTTGGACCTGACCTGATATTCCCTGTTGGCAGACCCCTTTTTTGGACAATTGAGTCCATTTCTCAAATGGCCTGATTCTCCATCAGGGATGTCTACCTGCCCCACCAGGAGCCTTCTGGAATACGACATAGTGAGACTTGTGTACCAGCTCCTGGCAGCCAGAGGAATTCCAACTCCTAAATCCTCCTTACCACCCAGGTCAGAGGAAGTTTCTCCACAAACTGACATACTCCTCCTCCTCCAGCCTCCTTGCAGGTATTGGAGCCCTTGATTCAGATGCCTATCTTGGTTCCAGCTTTTATGGTTCCACTGGTGGACCTTACCATAGCTCTGGAGCCTACCCTATTGGTCCTCGACTCAGAGCCGACCCATCCTCAGGATTGTGACTGGTCTGTCGACACCATGACCCCTAGCATGGTGCACTTTTTCTACAGCGCCATCTACTGCGGTTCTGGTTGTTTTGATGGCACAGAGTCCTCTCGCAGCTCCCTCCCTGTAGGTGAGCTCATCAGAGCGGGGTACGACCCCGCTCCAGAGGTTCGCTTTCTCTGTTCCAGGCTGCCATCCTTCTTCAGGTGCGACTGCTTTCCAGGTAATGGAGTGGACACTTGTCTCGGCAAGCTCACACAGCTGGTTCCTTTGGCAATGGAATGTCACATCTGTCCTCTGGACTAGAGCTAACAGTCCACTACCCTGGGACACAGAACAGGAACATCAAGATACCCTACCACAGAGCACCCTCGGTTTTGGAGTTCTCTTCAGACAACCCTGGTAATCCCTTACCAAAGATAGACTACAATGAGGGGGGACCAGGAAGGGTCCCCTACAGTCACCCCCTGAGTAATTCTCCTTTGTGGACATATTAAAAATCTTAAAGCAGTGGGGAGACTGGAAGCCCTCCAACCTTCCTCAGAGTCTGTATTCTTGTAGGCTTTCTGCGCTTGACCCTCTACTTCCTGGGTGACCACACCTGCAGATCTAGTCCTGTTCATCATGCAGTGTGCCTGAAAGAGTCCCGACACCATTGAGCTTATCCCCCCTGGAGACCAGACAAAATTCTCTCCCCTCTAGAGGATCACCCTCATTGGTTCAAAGGCTTGGCAGCAGACCCTATGGTGGTGGCAGTGGCCACTAAGGAATAACTCGAGAGTCCTACTGTCCATCTTCCAAACAGGGAGGTTTCAGACTATGGACAGACCAGGAAAGTGGGTATATGCTTCATCTACCTTCGCCATTTGGTCCTTCAATTTCTTGGCACACTTTACCAATCTCTAGAGGGACCTGGTTACAGAACTCTCTGAAACCATAACAGGAGCAGTACCTGATGAGGTATGTGAAAGTTGCCTCACTACTTGCCAGACGGGAATCTATATCTAATTTGTCCATGTGGTTGATTTCTCATACTATCGAAGGGGTGGATAGAGCAGCGGGTGCAGGCATCGTCATGAGACGTCATGCCTGGATACCCTTATTTGACTTTGCAGACCCTTTTAAGTCTTCCTTTGTTAAAGATCCCATTGATGCTTCCTCCCTCTGGCCCAAAGGTAAGACATTAGCCATGGTTGAAAGGGACAGCAAGATCCAGTCTGCTGTGGGCATGCATTTTCCCACTCCCCAACGATCCTATTCCAGGAATTAGAAGAGTGGAAAGATTTGGGGTACAAATTAAATCTGTGGATCCTTTCCATGACACACGTGGCAAGTCCCCCCCCCCCCCAAGGCAGAGGGCGAAACTCATCAGGAAGATGCCCCTCCCACTGCAGAGGGGGTCCATGTAATCAGGGATCCAGAGATTCTTTCTCTGGACAGTCCTATCAGCGCTCCTGAAGAACAGCCAGATTGCTTAACTCTGGAAACAGTCAGGGGATGATTTTCTCTGCACCACCTTGCCTGGCTATCCTTAAGTACAGATTCTTGGGTGCAGATAAGTACCAGAGGTTATCGCATCCCTTTCACCCGTTACCAGATGGAGCAAATGCAAGTACCCAACATTCCACCCAGTCATCATCTACAGCAGCACACAAAATTCAAAAAATGCTTCTAAAAAGAGTCATCCAAACAGTCCCACCAGACCAATCTGGATTTTACTCTAGGTTCTTTTTACTGCCAAAAAAAAGACAGGGGACTGGAGGCCAATTTTGGACCTCAGCATCCTAAACAAGTTAGTCAGACAGAAAAGTCTGGATGGTCACAGTTCTGTCTATCCTCCCATTCCTGGAGGAGGACTACTGGATGTACTAGACAGATCTCCAGGATGTGTATTATCACAAAAATGGACAAACTCTCCAGGAGATTCCTCCACTTCCAGCTGGGAGACAATCACTAAATTTCGAGTGCTGCCCTATTGTCTCTCTACAGCCCCCAGAGTTTTCATAAATGTATGGCAGTGTTAACAGCTCACTTGAGACGGCAAGGATTCCGGGTGTTTCCATATTTAGACAATTGGCTCCTTACCACTCCTACCAAGTGTCTGCTGCTTTTAGCCTTACACTACACCCTACAGCTAGCAAGATCCTTAGGGATCTCAAACGAAGAAATGTCCAAAATGGTACCTACTCAAAATCTAGAATTCATAGGAGTAACCTTCGACACTCAGAATTGCATGGTCACCCTCCCGCTTCACAGGCTCCAAAGACTAAGGTTTCAACTCTGAGTGATACCCTCTCATGACAAGGTCACAGCTCATGCAGTCTTCCAACTACTAGGATCAATAGCAGCAATAATTACTATCGTGTTCCTCTAGCAAGACTACACAAGAGTTCTACAATGGCTCCTAGCATCACAGTGGTCCCCTTTAACATCCTATGTCCTTTCCAATCTGCATAACAAATCGATGCAAACAAGACTTAAATCTCTGGATGAAGCCGGAAAAGGACATATGGAGACATCCCTTCTCACCCTCTCAGCCCAAGGTTATAGTAACCACAGACACATACCTGAAGGGGTGGGGGGCATTTCCAGGGAAAGACGGTCAAAGGCACGTGGTCCCCCATGGATGTCTATCTGCATATCAGTGTTACTGAGGGCAGTGCTTCTGGCATTGCAAGCATTCCAATCTGTCCTCCCTTCAGGGAGGATTACTATCCAGTCAGACATGTCCATAGTCTGGTATATCAACAGACAGCAGGGAACCAAACCCTACCCGTTGACGAGAAGCCATGAGAGTCTGGCAATGGGCGATTTCTTTCAACTGCTTTCTGATAGCAATGCATATTTCTGGGAGATTCCAACATGACTGCGGACAAGCTGAGCAGATGCATTCTCCTGCCTCACAAGTGGCCCTTCGATTCTGTCACAGCAGTGAAGATCTTAGACTGCTGGGGCCAGCCTTGCTGTGATTTGCATCCCCCGCAAACCACAAATGCAGCTGCTACTTTGCCCTAATCCCATCTCAGGGCAAGTCCCCGATGGATGCTCTAATAAACGACTGGCCCATGGGACTTCTTTATGCTTTTCCTCCTCTACCTCTGATCCCGCAATTCCTAAAGAAAGTTCTTCGGTTGAGAAGCAGAGTGATCCTCTCATTGCACCCTATTGGCCATGACAAATTTGGTTCCCTTTCCTTTGGCCTCTAGTCCACCGACAGTGGATTATGGATCCAACTCCAGATTTACTGTCGCACCCACAAGGACTGCTCCATCCAAACATTGCGAGTCTCAAGCTGACAGCTTGGTTCCTCCATTTCCAATAATTGCCAGGCAGAATAATCTATCTTCCCCTGTATAAAACATCCTTCTGGCTTCCCATAAACCATCCACCAGGAAACTATCTCAGCAAATGGAAAAGATTCATAGCTTGGTCTTTAGAAAAAGGATATCAAGAGAAAGGACTACACCCTTATTCAGCTTTGACTAGCTCTGTACTGGCCTATTTATCCAATCTCCTCCATTTGGAAGTGGCAGCTTCCACTATTGGAGTACACCTGGTGGCTATGTCAAACTTCCACAATGGCTTCCAGGATGCCTCTATCTTACGGTCTCTGTAGGACCTTTTTTTATTAGACCACCTTTTAAGGAATCAATCAGACCTTGAAATGTAACACTAGTCCTACAAACCTTGACTCATCCTCCCTTTGAGCCAGCTGCTACTTGTGATATGAAGTTTCTATCTTGGCAAACTCTATTCTTGGTAGCAATTACCTCAGCAAGGTGAATATCTGAACTACAAGCTTTAACAACCTTACATGGTTCTCCATAAAGACCGAGTATCACTTCGGACTAACCCCTCCTTCTTACCCCAGAGTTTTTTCAGATTTGACTATCAGTCAACTGATCTGCCAATTTTTCTAATAAAGGAGAATAGTGTCTGCATTTAATGGATGTCCATAGACAATTGTTTCTAGTAGGACAAGACAATCACTATGAAAATCTAACCAATTCTTCTCCTTCACAGGGCCAAATTTCGGAAAATCTGTTTCTAAGGTAACCTTAGCTAAATGGCTGAGAGATTCCATTTCCTTTGCCTACCAAAAAAAATGTCCCCCCACCAACTAAGGTCAAAGCGCACACAACCAGATCAGTTGTGACATCTGGTGGCTTCCATTCAAGAACTTCCACGGATAACATCTGTGCAGCAGCCACATGGGCTACTCCTTATCACTCATTACAAATTGGACTTGGTCTCCAGGGGGGAGAGCATCCTTAGGCTCAATAGTGCTCTGGAATATCCTTCCATAGGGCCTCCCATGACAAAGTAGCTAGGGACTCTGTCCCATCAGTCATGAATGAATGAAGATTATCATCAGAGAAAGTAGTTATACTCTTACCATAAAGTTCCATCTGTGTTGTTCATCTTCATTCATTCATGACATCCCACCCTCCTACCCACTCCAAAAGACTCCTGGAGGTTTGGATTTGGTTCTAGCCTCATGATAGGGAATTTCGCTCAAAGCCACCACATTCTTTTCTTATGGGCAAACTTGATCTGAGGTGAGAGAGAGGGGCACTATGGGGTAAAAGTTTAGCTTGAGAGTTTCTGGCTGGTGTGAGCTTGTTATAACAGCCAACTCGGTTCCAGTGATGGAACAGATACCCATCAGTCATGAATGAATGAACAACACAGATGGCACATTATGGTAAGAACATAAAGAGTTATGTACTCACCATAACGTTCCATGTAAGTAGTCCATCTCGCCAAACATTGTGTGTGGGTTCAGAGCCAATCCTCTGCTCTGACTCAGCTGCTTAGAAAGCTTGAACCCTAACCCAAGTACCATGTTCAATCATAGCCTCACCACAGACTTTGTGCCCACTGAATGGCACACTGCGATGGTTAACCCACTCCACAAAGGGGGAGCCACGACGGACCCCAGGAACTATCACCCCATTAGCCTGATGAGCCTGGTCTGCAAGGCCATGGAACGTATCATGGAACGCAAAGACATTGGCAATCTCCAAACTCTGGACCCTACCCAGTTCAGATTTGTAAAAGGCAGATCATGTCTCCTAAACCTGATTGACTTCTTTGAAGCAGTCACCAAAGCCATAGATGAGGGTAAGGTGGTTCACACAGCTTATCTAGATCACACCAAGGCTTTCAACACCATCCCCCACTCTGGAATTATAGATAAGCTCACTAAACTAGGTATAAATCCCTGTGTCACAAGATGGGTTGCCAACTGGCTCATTGACAGAACCCACACTGTGAAAGCAGACTCCAAATCCGACTTCTGACCAGAGACAAGTGGAGTACCACAGGGTTCAGTCCTGGGTACTCTCCTGTTTGGTATCAACTTCTCTGAAGTACAGACTAACACAGGTCTTTGGCTAACAAAGTCTGCAGATGACCGCAAACTAGGAGCCATAATTGACACTCCTAACGATGTGGACATACTACAAAAGGGCCTCACTGAGACAGATGCCTGGTTTCAAAGCCATGGCCTGAAGCTCAATGCCAAAAAGTGTATAGTCATCCCCTTTGGTAAAAATTCTGTACCCATGAACTACCACATAGCTGGTGGCCTACTTAACACAGAAAATGTGATGAGACCTTGGGACACAGGTGGACAGTAGTCTATCCTTTGATAATCACATCGCCACAGTGGTCAGAAGTCCTTCTACATGGCTCACCTTATCACAAAAGGCTTCTCATCCAGAATAAGAGAGGTCATTGTTCCCCTCTACTCACTCAGACCCATTATAGATTACCACGCCCCTTTTGGTATGTACCTCACATGACAACTACAACTGGAAAGGCCACAGAAATACCTCACAAAGAGGATTACTGGCCTTAAGCAGATGCCCTATGCAGACTGTCTAAAAAAAAAAAACTCCAGCTTTACTCAGTCACATATCGCCTACTCAGAGGCAATCTCTACCGAACATACAAAGCCATGTCAAACCCAGAGCTGTTGGACATGCTCCACTTCAAGAAATCCCAATCCCTCCAAGCTACACGCTCTAGGGACCTAAACCTTGTAACCACAATTTATTTATTTTTACATTTGTTGACCGGGCTAGTCTAACTGGATATATGCCCATTTTCAGTAGAGGCCCAAGGAGAAAAGCTCAGAGAAAAAAAGATGCATTATACATAGAGTCTACAGAAAATAGTGGCAAAAACACAATACAATTACATAAAGTATGAAACTGATTAGTAATATGTTTTAGCAACAATTTTTAAAGTTACAAAATAGTAAGAAAAACATATTGGTTTTATCAAGTTGTATAAAAAAATAAACAAAAAACATTTAATGTACATGAGTTTATGCAGCACAGTAAAAAGGGAAAAAGAAAAAATGTAATTGAATCAAAAGAAAAAAAATGTAGAGGATAGAGAAGTACTGGAAAAAAAATGTTTTTAGTGGATACGTATTTAGAGAAAGGGAGAAATAGTATCAGTCAGGATTGGTGCAGGGGCAGGTCCTTTTGTTTTTAATGAAGATTTTCAATTGTCTTTTGAAAAGGTTAGTGGAAGTAAGGGATGTAATTTATCTTGGAAGTTTGTTCCAAGTATTTCCAACAGCATTGGAGAACAGGCAGTCCCCAGATTTGTTGCTGGATTTTATGGTGGCTACTCGTAGTTTTTTTTTAGCAAATCTTAAGGTTGGAAGATTTTTATAGGAGTTAAAAAGGTTACAGACTATGGGAGTATTTGTAGGATGATGTAAAACCTTGTGGATAAAAATAAGGTGCTGGAAGAGAAGTTGATTTTGTACTTCTAGCCATCCTAGAAGTTTAAGATTATGGCGATGGTGGGTACAGAAAGGGGCACCAGTGGCAAATCTGGCTATGTTGTTGTAGGAGGTTGCTAGTTTATTCAGATTGCTTTTGGATAGGTTAGTGTAGATAGGGGAGGCATAGAGAAGGGTGGAAATAAGGTGGGTTTGGGCAACAGAAATCTTAGCTGAGGGTGTGAGAAAGGGTTTGATTCTAGAGAGGAATCAAAGTTTTCTGTTAAGGATCTAACAGATGAGTTAATGTCTGTGTCAAAGTTGAGATTATCTGTATACATTTTTAATTCCACCCACCCTCATTCATAGCCTTTTAAATATATGACTGGCAGATTTTTGTGGTAAGGCCTCAAATAATGGGGAATAAGGAACAGCCCTGTCTTGTCCCTGTGTCTCTAGCTCACCATTACCCTTATCTGGACAGTCACACCCTGACATATCGTCCTTAAAACCTTTACCACTTTATCAGGGATTCCATACAGATCCAGTACTGCGAGCATGTATTCCCAGTAAATCCAATCAAATTCCTTCTTAGCATCCACTGCATATAATGCCACCTTTCTGGTACTTAGGTGTACATTGTATCATTATCAATGCACATAAGTTATTATGGGTACTTCCTTCTAAAAAACTGGGGGTTTTAAAACTATTTATCCACCAATCAATGCAAAGTAACCAAAGTGTTACCTCCTTAATTGCATTGGTGGTTCATGTGGTTAGATGCAGTGACGATACTTTGAAGAATGCAATTCACTTCTTTCTGCTACTCCTTTAGTCTTTTGAGGAAGTTGCATTTTTAATTGTGCTATTTGTGTTTTAAGGGATTTTCATAATGGTGCGCAACTCATTGTGAATTATCAAAAGAAAACTTACAAGGACTTTGTTCATCAATCCATTTTCCCAGTCTTGTTGATGAATATTCTGTTGACAGTGTACAGTTTATGAAATTACTCTGTTGCTAGTGTACAATTTAAGCTTATACCCTTAATTAGCCACCAGTGGTCATGCATGCTTTTCACTAATGACCCTAAGATGTAGGAAATGTACTATTCTGCCACCATTTTTTACTTCTGTAAACTGCATTCTCTGTTGCAATCAAGCTTCAGACAGCTCTTGCTTCATCAAAACAAACTGCCCTTCCATCACATATCTGAAATATTGTCATATTTTTTTTTCCATACAAATACATGAAATGCACCAAAATTACCCTACATCTGACACACTTAACTAAATATCTTTTCTATGCCCACTGACTTCTTGGTAAAATCTATAAAAAGCAACATCTTTGATTTTAACAAATGCAAAACAATCTGCAACTTCTGCTACTTGCTCACTCACCACTGAGTCACAAATTTCTTTTCATGCCTTATTTTCCAAATACAGTTCAGGATACACCAGTTAACCATAGTTTTTGGACAATCTTTGTGATAATGGCAACATGGCATCCCTGAATAAATAACCAGCATCAGCTTCACAAGACTTTACCTGTCTGGCACACTGGATTTAACCCTTATAAACATGTTAGAAGCTGCATTATTCCTTCCAAGGCAGTGCTAGCATCTTTTGTACAAAGCTTCATCGTTTTGGATCTCAGATTAAGCTGCACCTTCTCAATCACATTCTGCCTCAATCTCGGATTCCAAAGTCAATAGGCCTTAATTTTAGCCATATCCAAAATCATGTTTACACTACTTCATATTTAAACTAATGTTTTAGTTTTAAATTACACCAGTTAATATACAAAGGTGACTAACTGTTCAGTGAGAGGAGCATATGGCTTGCTGCTGAAAGTGGATAATGAGATCTTAACATGGATAAGTAAGTTTTCTCTGAGGAAAATGGGGAGAAATAATATACACACCATTTACACACATGCACACTGTATGACTGATCACAATGTTGACTGCAAAACATCCAATTAAAAATAGTAAATAGTTACATTAAACAAAAAAATACCAAAGATCACAAAAAGAAAGCAATTTCCTTTGCAGTCTTAACACTAGAACCCCTTGTTAGCACTAGCCTTATTTGTCCTGAATAGCGGTAGTGTTATGGAAAGTTCAAAAAAAAAAAAAAAAAAGAGTAGAGGATTAAGATGAGGACACATTAGTAATATATTCCAACACTGTCCCTGCCCCCAATGCTGACCATATACCCTACCTTAAAAAAATTTCCAAAACACCATCACTAAACATGACAGGCTCAGACACATCCATACCCCTACACAACACTTGCCCTTGTGCACAGCCCTTACTCTGTGTCTAACCCACAAACATTCACATAGTTACACCATAATAAAAACTCCACTTAACTGTGACACATTCAACAAAACTGGCAACTGATAAGCTGGCTGTTCGAATAAGACTTCTGCAATTCATTTCCTCATAATGCATGCATGATGTAATGTATAAATTTATATATTCATGCACATGTGTATACGCACAGGTACGTACATCCATTTATTTTATATATATATATATATATATATATATATATATATAGAGAGAGAGAGAGAGAGAGATGTACAGATATAAATATATGACACATACATGGTTTACTAGCACTCTTGGAACACAATCTAGGAAAGCAAAATCATAACCATATCAAAAGACAAATGCTGAAGACCACAATGTCTAAAAAGCTCAAAACTAACAATCCTCCTCCCACTGTGAACCCAGGCATTGTCGTCTTTTGCATATAGATGTGTGTGCACACGAACAAGAATGAGTGAGTGATGTGTACAAAACTGATTTAATAAAAATAGATGGGGCTCCCAAACAAGCTATCCAAAATCTAGGTTACTGATAAGTACAGTTGTGGAAGTACACTTTCAACAGTATATGCTCAAATGATCACTGCTGTAGCACCCTTAGCCGTATGGGTTACATTCTGCGTAAGGTAACAGGTGGACAGCTTCCATAGCTCAAGAGTACCAAATAGCTGGCAGCTTGATGAGGTACAAAGAAAAACAAAGATTTGGGTGGCAAACCCTTCAGACTTTTCTAGTCAACTGAAAGAGGGAGGCTAGAGCACTGAAACTGATCAATGCTAGTTAAGTAAAAATCAGAAGTCCTCACCATGGCAACAAAGTAATACACAAAAAAGGGTGATGGAAGGAGCAGCTATTGCAGCAGTAGTCATTTGAACACCAACTGTTATAGTAAGTTTACTTATAATACACCTACTGTTATAATAAGTTTACTTGTACTACTGTACTATGTCCATTTAATCACCGATGAGGTACAGTTAGAGATATATGGGTAGACTATCACAGCTTATACGGACTGTGATATAGAAAGTACAGTTGTGCAAGTAAAACTTACTCTTACAGAGCAGACGCCTGAATCACTGCTGCAGTACCCTTAGCTATATGGAGTTATACTCTGCCAAAGATAGAACAGGCCAGCTTCAGGGCATCTTCCATGCACCAACACTGTCTAGTCAGCTCAGGTTTAGCCGTCTAAACACAAGTTTGGGCACACAAATTGTATTTCACTGGAATGTGCATTTAATTGAAAGCTTTTATACACATCTAATAACCATTTCAGATAACATGCCAATAAGACAAATGTAGAGTAATGAAGTAAAAGACACTAGCAATTCCTCACTTACCTGTTAAGAGAGGAATTTAAGGAATGAGTAGTGAAAATAATTTGGAGTTATTAAAAAGATAGAAATTTCTTCAGCAGGTATAAGCTAGGGGAGTGGGATAAAATTACAGTGGAGTTTAATAATTACATAGAAATAAAGAAAGATGGTTAAAAAGCAACAAAAGGACATGCAAATGTTAAAGTACTGCAGAATAAGGGGCATTTCACAGAACAAAAGAGGCAACTGCTGAGTGCTAGAGAGAAAATAAGGGACCTAGATAATATGCATGAATTTAGGACTGCTGATCAGCACCTTTTTTTAAACTTCAGGGCACAAAGTTTTAGTGCAGTGACCTCAGCCAACAGTAGTAAGGGTTGTTGCCAAGTTGAGGGAGCCTATAACAAGGAAAAACAACCAGAGATCCTGTAAAGATATTAAATATTTTGGAAATTTTATAAAAAATATGTAAGGCAGAGAAATGTGGAAATCAATGAAAAACGCAAATGTTTATGGAAGTATTAAATATGTCAATGTTAGAGGTAGATGAGGCTTAATTAACTATTAAAATAGGAGATGAGATAAAAATGTATAACCAATCCACATAAAAGTTTCCAAGAATAGATGGTATTCATATGGACGTTTGAAAGCTAGGGTACAAGAAAGTGATAAAAATTTGGAAGGCTTTAGCAGTAATTTCAAAGGAGGTGAACTACCAACATCCTGGAAGAAAGCTATGTGGCTGTAATAACTAAAGATGGTAAAGATCCATCAGATCTAGCTTCATGTAGGACCTTTTCAATTCTAAACCATGATTATAAAGTTAATGTCCATAATAGCTAAAAGAATGGCAAAGGTGTTGCCAAAATTTATAGTTATGAATCAATGTGGTTTTCTGGAGGGAAGGCAAACATGTGACAATATTAACAGAACAATGATCTGCAGGGAAGCAGAATGTAAGACAATACCACTGTTGTTGGCAGGTCCTGATGCAGAATAAGGATTTGACAGAGTAAGCTGAGATTTTATGAGAAGGGCAATGGAAGCATTTGCATTCCCTGACACAATAAAGTTTACTTAGGAGGATGTATGACGGATCAGTGGTGAATATTAATGTTGGAGGGGGGCTTCTCTCTGAAGAGAGGAATGAGGCACCAGCATCCTCTTCCAATTTATTTGCGTTAAATGTAGAACCACTGGCAAAGAAAATAAAGCACGCAAATTCAAGGAAATAATTGCTATAGTAATCAAGAAATGCTGTCTATTTGCAGATATTTTGTACCTGATAAAACCAGAAAAGGAAATCTCAGTGTTGAGTTCTGAAACAACTTCAAGTCTTTTTGGAATATAAAATTAGTGAAGATGCAACAAAGGCTTTAACTGTAAACTATGTACCCACATACGAATTTGGTTTACCAATACTCATTTATGGGGACTTGATAAAGTACTTAGATGTTTGGCTTTAAAAAGATTCTATTCTGGTGGCTACTATGACTGCCAAGGATATACAGGAAGAGGCTAAACAAAAAATATAAAAACACAAACTGGAAGATCTTGTTTTTGGATATGGATAGCAAGATACAAGCTGCGAAAGTATTTTTAGCCCCTTTATTTTTATACACGCTGGGCATATTTGTATCAACCAGAGAAGAAGCTGGGGAAAGCAATCAAAGAACTGAAGGATTTTATCTGAGAGGGAAAGAGGTCAAGTAGGAAATGTTGATCTTTCCAACAGAACAAGGTGATTTGGGATCATCTAATTTAAAAGGATACTTTAGAGCTACTCAGTTAAAGCTCCTGTACATACAAGTAGAAAGCTGCAATTCAAAGCAGAAAGGGATAATAATAAAAGGGAGGGGGGAGCTCAGGAAATAGTGTGTGGGATGTTGGATGCTGATCTTTAAGGTTAACAGCAGCCATACAAAACATTATATTCATAAAGTAGCAAAACGTTTTCCAAGAACTAGGCCAACAGAAGAATGGAGAAAGGAGATTTTTCCAATAGGGATGACTAATTAGGAGTGCAGAGAACAGGCAAGTGAGGGCAGGAATTGACTGGAAAAAATGGCAAAAGAACCAAGGTTTTGGAAGCAAATTAGAGGGAAAGGTAACGGAATGGTAAGAGGCCAGGAAACACATTTAAACTACAGGCTAGAGATTGCTTTCTCTATTAAAAACTGACATAGGACCACAGGCAAAGAGAAAGGGATATACAAATTTTACGCGAAAGACCAGCACTGGTAGAGTTAAGTTGACTCTAGGACAGAAGCTGCTGTTAAAGGGATAATTACTAAGGCATATAAAATATTGCATGATAACGATAAGGGATTAGAGGTTAGAAAAGATTGAGAAGAGACTGGACAATGACTATAGGTGTTCCCTCAAGGATCAATACTGGGTCCTCTACTATTCACCATTTTCACGAACAAACTACATACCTCCACCCTGTATGCATCACTTACAGTACGGAGAGGACTCCAAACTAATCTTGCTCATCCCCATCCATAACTACTCTTCAAAAGCTTACCCGAGAATCCTTCTGGAACAATGGATTACCAATATCCAACTTATTCTAAACCCCAACAAGACCAAACTACTCCTTAACCCCAATAAATCCAAAGCCACACCTCCTTCCTTCACAATCACCTCCAAAAACGGCATCACAATCCCCCCCCCCCCCATATTAAGCTCCTCTGTGTTAAAATAGATAAGGATCTTCACTTTGATGTCATATCTCGCAAACCATTAAAAAGGTACATAAAAAATTAGGAACCTTATACACACAGTTCCTATCAGACCAAGCACGAATCTCCCTATCCCAAACCTACCTCTGTCTACCCTAATGTATGCATCACCAATCCTAATTCACATCAGGAAAACAGACAGACAAACTAGAATCATGTTACAATAAAACTGCAAAATTTGCCAATAACTCCACTTATAGAAGTCATCACCGTCTTGCCCTAAAGGAACTACAGTGGTTAGAACTCCCTCAGCTAATTAGCTATCACCAACTAGCGCTCACCTTCAACACAAGGAACCCCCACAAAACCCCAGCCTTAAACAAACTACTAAACCAATATTCAGCAAATTGTCCTCTACGTTCAACCAACAAAACCCTGCTCTGCATATCCAAAGCCAACAATAATGCAGAGAGAGCTCTTTTCTCTCACACCATCACTAGGTAATGGAATAACCTACCCCAAAATATCTCCTCAGCACAGTCTGTCTCACTTTTCAAAAGTCACACCTCTTGCAGTCATGGGCGCTGTCCTTGCATCACAAATGCTTTCCTGCTCTCCTCCAATTCTTGCTACCCTCATGACTTCACTGCTTAACATCTCTAATATACAGTACTCAAATACTCCCATACTATTTTGCAAATTAATTTTATCCTGTGAGATGTCTCCTTAATGGGATCAGTTTTTGATTGCATCAGTTAATGTGTGTTTTGTTCTACCAATACTGACATCCAAGGTCTACTATGTATAAGCTAAGCTTGCTTAGAACAAACTTATATGATATAATCTCTGATTGTATATATACCACTGTACAGAATTGTTTTTGTTGTAATTGTGTTGTTGTGGAGCTATATACCACTGTACAGAATTGTTTTTGTTGTAATTGTGTTGTGGAGCTTTTCTCCCCAGGCCTCCGCTGTAAATGGACTTCATTCCAGTCGGACCTTCCCGGTAAACAAATGTAAAATAAAATAAAAATAAATAAGCAATTGAAAAAAATAAAGGGAGGATATATGTATGGCTCCCAAATGTTTAACGAGGTCCAGAAGATTTAGGATCTTTCTATAGAAGTATTTGCATAGGAATTTTTGTATCCCAAGCAGACTCCTAGGAATTTTTCCTCAGGTAGTTGGCAAATGCTGGAGATGTGATGGGGAAAAGATAACTAGAAATATTTTCTGGGGCTGTAATGGGCTGGCGGGCTTTAAAAATTCCCTACAGACTACTCTGTTAGAAATACTGTGTGAGCAAATTAGTGTAACTATTTTTTTTAATCTGGGATACAGGATCTGAATTGCCTAGACATAGTAAGGCCCTGCTAAGTTTAATTCTGGTGGCTGCCAAAAAAGCAATTACTGGAAAATGGAAACCAGCATCTAAACAAATGGTATTTGAAGCAGTGAACAGACGTAAAAGAACTTGAAAAGAGATCTTTAGAAAAGGGTATGAACAAATTATACAAAAATGTGAACTGTAGGAACAATGTGTGTAGAACAATGTTTTGAAGGAGGAATAAGGTTAAAGGAAAGGCAGGAATTGAGTGAGCTATGCAATGTTGGACTGACTGAAAGTACAGAAGATGTGTGCTGTATGAGGTTTGTAACTGAGAATGTCATTACGGTTTTCATTTATATAAATGTATGATTGTCTGTGTCATAAGTAATAACTCAATACAGAGGATTAAAAAAAAAAACACAAAATTAAGAAACTTGGATCCCAACCAGGGGCCACTGGATTGCTTGGAGTCCTCATACAAAATCCCTTTCAAGAACAGTTTTGACATGAGACTGCATTGAGACAAAAGGAGCCATGGACATACTGAAATGGTCAATACATGACCCTTGAAAGAGGAATAAGGCAGGGCATAGGATAACTCTCACATATTGCAGAACCACAGAACTAGCCCTGAATGGGTGCTGTATGTTAGGACCCTTGCTAATACATGATTTTTCAGTAGTATCCATTAGTACCTGCAGCATATCCTTGGTAAACAGGTGCCTAAAAGGAATTAAAATCCTTTCATCCAGGCAGTCAAGTTGATAGATGTCAGGGTACATCTAAACACCCCATACTCTTGTGCAAGTAGATCCAGTCTGAGAAAGTTTGTGGTAATGCCTCTGGCCATTTCCAAAAGAAGGGAGACCACAAAAGCCTGGGCCAGAGCAGAGTTACTGCAATGATCTTGGGGGATTCCTCATGTATCTTCACAAGTTCCCTGGATACTAGTGGAAAAGCATACTGGACCATTCTTGTGCAAGGAAAAGAAAAGGAAGGTCTTCCAGGTCTTCTCGCATGGAGTTTTGGAACAGAATTTCACCACTCAATTGTTCAAAGAGGATGCAATGAAGGTCTACTTGAGGAACTCTCCACAGATGGATCAAATATTGGAAGACTCCTTGATCTAGCTTCCATTCATGAGGGTCTGCCATGGGATTACCAACTTTTCATGTCAAATTCTTGACATATATATGAAGGCAAAAAGCATGCAGATGTGCATTAACCTCCCCTCGAAGGGATAGTTGTACAATATTACTGTGATCATACATTCTTGTGTTCTTCAATATCAGTGACAAGTGTCCCTTAAATCTGGACAGTTGGTATCCCTAGTCTGCCCTGATCCTGCTCAGCCTGTCTGCAATACAGTTTTGTACTGACAATCTAAAGTATGCCTGCAGAGTGAGATTATGCTGTGAAGCTATATCCCAAGCTAACTTCACTAGCCTGCAAAGGGGGTATGATCTGGTTCCCCCATGCTTGGTGAAGTACCACATGACTATGGTATCGTCTAACCACTTGAAGAGGTACAGGGACCAAAGATGGTTTAGAAAGTTAAATGCCTTGATCAAGGCAAGCATATCCTTGACATTTATTGTGTTTGCATCTGTCATTAGTGTCCCACACCCCCTGCAATTTTATCCCTCCTGAAACTGCTTACCATGAAAAGTCTGAAGCATCTGTGGTGACTGACAGCTTCAATGCAGGGAAGGTGAAGGGGACAACTGGATTTAAGGATATCTGCTGCCTCCACCAAAAGATTCCACTTCTGACAAACCCCAGCAGTGGGATTTGAAAAGGAAGGGTGTTGATGCTGGGACCAAAGACATTATCTTTTTCACATGGAGTATTGTTGGAAGTATCCTTAAGAAACCCAGATAACCAAAATCCTGAGGTATTCCCTAAAAATGAACAAAGTCAGACCGGAAAACCTTAGAAACAGATCTAGATAAAGATCTATTTTTTTTGTAGAAGAAAATTTATTTTAAGTGAGGTGTTGATATCCCAGGAACACAATCCTGCGTGAAGGAGTCAAAAAAGACTTTTGAAAGTTCTTTTGGAATCCCAGCTCATGTGAGAGATCAGTCACACAAGAGACATTCCCAACACTTTAAAAGAGACGCTGTAAAGATAAGGAAGTCTAAATATGGCAACATTTGGATATTCTGCATCCTGCAATGAGCTACAACTGGAGATAGATACTTTGTGAACACTCTTGGGACAATGAATAGTCCAAAGGGTAAGGCAGAGAACAGACAGTGACCCAGACACACAACCTCAAGAAATGGCAGAAGTCTGGATGAACAGGGACGTGATACGCACCTTAAGTCTAGTGTTGCCAGGAAACCTGAAAGAGGAAGAAGAGGTAACAAGATGGTGAAGTGACAATTTTGAATTTGGACACCATCACCACAAGATTTGGGGAAAGAAAGATCCAGAACTGATCTCTTTCTTTGGCACTAGAAACACCCTTGAATAAAACACTTCATCACGTACTGTCACAAGAGGTGATGGAACCAGTTCCTCCTTCCAAGTGGGCAAGAACCGGTAGAAACTAGAGTGTCTAATCTGGAGGATGAGTAATGACCCCATGGAAAGAAAGGATTTTCTACCATGATATGCAACCTTGAAGAACGGTGTTCAGAACCCATTTGTCTGAAACTATCTGTTGCCAGAGAAAAAAAAAAGTTGAGATTCAGAGGTTCTGAAAGAAAAATTTGGGCCAGGGTGAGAGGGGTTCACAGTCTCAAGAACAGCAATTCAAATTTGGACTTCTTTGATTTTGGAAGACAAGAATTTTTTTTTTTGGAACCCTCTAGCCATTTTTTTCTTAAAACATCTGCTTACCTGTATTTTGTTAAGACCTTTTTGCCTAAATTGGATGAGATAAACCTTCCCCTGAAAAATGTATGCAGATAATTCTTAGAGATTCCCTGGATCAGCCTGCCCCTTTTGTCACCTCCTCAGCAGAGGGGCCCAAACACTAAATCTCTGTACAATGAACAATTTAAAATCTTAACTTCATCTGGGATGGTCTGAGAACACAGGCATCCAAATCTCCTCAAAACAGTACCAGTGGCTATAGCCCTGGAAGTAGTATCAGAGTCATACACACACTGTAAACAAGGAGTACAGGCTTGTTGAAATGAAGAAACCAAGTTATTTAAAGCAGATTTTTCCTCAAGAAGAAACTGCAGATAAAATATTTCTCATACTTTCACATTTTGTCAAAGGAAAGTAACATGAGCCTGACCATTCAAAATTCTGAAAATCAAAGTTGGAGAAATATACACTTGTTTCTCAGACCCATCGCTAATGTTTACATCCTTATCAAAAAGAGTAGGACTGGAATTGCCCAAGTGCTTAGCAGCAGTGGGATTAATTAAAGATATAGCTGCTGGGCCAGGTTTGGGAAGACCATATAAAAACTTAAAGGACATGAGAACTTTATACATCTTATCTGCCTTTTAGAGCTGGTTGACTATCAGGAAAAAGTACAGTTTTGTACCTACCATAAATGTAGATGTCCGATAGACATGCAACTGCAGTCATAACATGTGGGTTGTCCTGCCTCAGGCAGCCCTCGGTCGGCCGGATTCCAAAGTCTGGGTCCGACGTCGGCTGATGTCGCATTTCTCTCCGACGTCAGAGCGGCTGGAGTACATAAGCATCAGCCGACGCCATTTTCTTCAGTGTTTCTTGCCCCAGATGCCAGGTGCCCTCCAAGGAAGGCTGTAATCAAATTGGAAGACAAAAACAGGATTCCAAACAAATAAATGAGCAATAAAACAAATACAACATAACAGATATCCCCAGCTAAGAGTAAGAGGGATAGGAGTGGACCCTAGGCATAGAGGGGTATGGAGGGAGGGAAAACCCGACTGCAGTTGCATGTCTATCGGACATCTACATTTATGGTAGGTACAAAACTGTACTATGTCCTTCAAGAATGCAACTGCAGTCATAACATGTGGGTAGAATACCATAGCTTAGCTGGGGGAGGAGGCATGCTCTAGGAAAGAGATGGTGTGGCAATCAAACCCTGCAGGACTGCCGAAGCAAAGCCTGCTCTGGATCTGGAATATAGAGGGAGATTGTAGTGTTTGGAGAATGTATGCACGGAGCTCCATGTAGCAGCTTCTAGAATGTCCTTGGTAGGCACCCCTCTTAAAAATGCTGTAGAGGTGGCTGTAGCTCTGGTGGAATGTGGTCTGATATAGGCTGGAACAGTCTTTCCATGAAAGGAATAACGGAATCTGATACAATGTCCAATCCATTTAGAAATAGTCTGTTTTGAAATTGCTTTTCCTTGGACTGCAGGGGCGTAAGCTACAAAAAAGTTGTTCAGACTTCCTACTGGCCTTGGTTCTGTCCAGGTAGTATCGAAGTTGTCTGTGAATGTCCAAGGTATGCAAAAGTCTTTCCCCTTATTCTCAGGATTGGGGAAGAAAGCAGGCAGATGAATGGCTTGATTTAGAGAAACCCTAGATACCACCTTTGGCATAAAAGTAGGGTTGGTCCTTTATGAAACCCTGTCTCTGTGGAAAATAATAAAGGGTGGTATTGCCATTAGGGCCTGTAGCTCAAACCCTTCTTGCTGAGGTAATTGCCAACACGAAAGCTGTCTTCCATGAGAGAAATTGCAAGTCAACTGAAGCTGCTGGCTCAAAGGAGGTAGAGTCAGTTTTTCTAAGACAAAATTGAGGTCCCAGGCTGGCACTGGGGCCTTTCTTGGTGGCTTAATGTTATTGATTCATCTGAGGAATTGTCTTAGTAAGGGGTGAGAGAAAACAGGAGGATCAGTGTTGTATCTAGCTGAAATAGCAGATGCATGTATCTTTATGGAAGAATATGAGAGGCCGTTCTTTAACATATCTGCCAAATATTCCAAGATAAGTGGGATGTTCAGCAATGATGCATCATGTCCCTTGCTGGTATTCCAATTGCTGAATCTTTTCCACTTTGCTAAGTAAACCTTTCTGGTGGATGGTCTTGAGCCTCTGTTAGTATCCGCTGAACTTCCTTGGAGAGAGATAAGCTGAAGTTATTTATGGGATCTCCCAGGCTGTTAGCTGCAATGTCTGAAGGTTTGGATGCAGTGTTTCAAAATTGTGTTGAGTCAAAAGTAGAGTCCACTGAGATTTAGCCCACCTCCTGGTGTAACATATGCTCCGTAGTAGTGGGTACCAGTGTTGTCTTGGCCAATCCGGAGCTATTATGATTCCCTTGGGCTTCTCTGCTTTGATCTTTAGTAATACTGAGGTCATCAGTGGCAGAGGTGGGAATGCATAGATTGCTAGGGAGTTCCAGTTGAATGAGAGGGCATCTATTTTCCAAGCTTTTGGATGGTATGTCCTTGTGCAAAATTTTGGTAGAAGATGGTTGAGGTGAGAGGCAAATAGGTCCACTTCTGGCTTGCCCCATGTCGAAGTGAGTTGTCTGAAGGCCTTCGGATGTAACCTCCACTCGTGTGGATCTGTGAAATTCCTGCTTAGGCTGTCCGCCAACACATTGTCTTTTCCTGGAACAAACTGGGATTGTAACTGGATGTTTAGGCTCAGTGATTTCTCCCAAAGCTGCATTGTCAGTCTGCAAAGGGGTAAGAGTGGGTGCCCCTGCTTGTTTATGTACCACATCACAGTGGTGTTGTCTGTCCGTATCATTAAATGGCCTTGCTGGAGTTGGTGTTGAAAAGCCTCGATGGCATGCATTACTGCCAGCATTTCCTTTTGGTTTATATGCAGATGTGTTTCCTTTGGAGACCATTGTCCTTGTATACACCTGCCTTCCATGTGCGCCCCCCATCCAAGGTCTGAGGAGTCTGTAGTCATGGTCTGTGTTATCTGTGGTTTTTTGAATGACATACCTGTGTTTTCCTGGCTCACCGAGGCCCACCATAAGAATTCCTTTTGTAGGCATGGAATGAGTGGTATGATTGTCTCCAAGTTGTTGCTGTGTTGAGACCAAATGCTTTTTAGGTACCATTGAAGCTTTCTCATGTGTAGTTTTGCTAATGGTACCAATAGAATGCAGGATGCCATGTAACCCAGGGCCTGTAGGAATCTCCTTGCAGTCATCTGGGTGAGTTTTGCTAAACCTTTGAAGTAATGAGTTAACTTATCTTGCTTGTCTTCTGTCAGGTAAGCCATCTGAGAGGCTGTGTCTAGTTTGGCTCCTAAGAAGATTATTTGCTGGGATGGCTGCAGTCTTGACTTTTGGAAGTTGACTGTGTATCCCAGAGCTTGAAATAATCGTATGACATAATCCAGGTTTTTTGCCAACAACAATTTGTCGTCCGCTTGTATGAGGCAGTCGTCCAGGTACGGGTAAATTTGTATACCCTGGAGCCTGCAATGAGCAATTAACTGAAGCCAGGCATTTTGTAAATACTCTGGGTGCAGTAGATAAGCCAAATGGCAATGCTGAGAATTGATAATGCTCTGGCCCTGCAAGAAATCTGAGGTATCTTCTGCAGCTGTGTCTGATAGGGACATGCAGGTATGCCTCCTTGAGGTCCAGAGTAATCAGCCACGACTCCTTGCCCAGCATGGGAAGGAGTTGCTGTAGAGTCAGCATTTTGAACTTTGGTATTATGAGAAAGGTGTTTAATGCGGACAAGTCCAGTATTGGTCTCCACTGAGATTCTTTTCTTGGAACAAGGAACAGTCTTGAGTAAAACCCCTGTTCTTGTTCTGGAACTCTTTCTATTGCTTTCATTAGAGTCAGCAGAGTGATTTGCTTGATAGCCTCTGCCCTTTGATTTTGTGGTAGGTTTGGCATGCCTTGTTTTCTTGGTAAGGTATGAAAATGAAACCTGTACCCTCGGTCTATAATGTCCAAAATCCATTTGTCCTTTGTCAGTCTGTGCCAGTTTTCTGCAAACAGAGATAATTTCCCGCCCAAGGGAGCTTCTAGTTGTTCCCTGGTAGGCGGTAGTAGAGGAAAGTCATTGAGTTTGTGGTTGTTGGGCAGGTGAAACCCCTGCGTCACTTCTTTGGTTTCCTGGCTGCCATTGTAGCCCCTGTAAGGGCCTCTGTATTGGCCTCTTCCTCGGCCACGTCTGTTCTTACCCTTTGAAACTTTTCTGGATTAGGAAAGGACCAGTTTTTTGAAGGCCAATTCCTACTGAATCTGGGGGGTTGAACCTGGAGGAAATCTTTCACAGTCTGAACTGATTTTGCTTTTCTTCGATGGTCTTTAACACATCCTTAGCATTTGCACCAAAAGCTTGTTCTTTTCCAAAGGTGCATCCAGAAGTTTTGCTTTACATGATCTGGTAGAGGTTGATCTTTTAACCAAGCATGTCTACGAATCACTGCCCCCGTCATAGCTGCCCTACATGAAGATTCCAGTGCATCATAGCCACACTGCAGGAAGTGATTGCTTACTTGCTGAGTGTTATGTACAGCTTCCTGCAAAGTCTTCCTGTCTAAAGGATCAGGAGAAGCTAATGTTTTTTGTAAATCTTCTAAGAGATAATTCTGATATTGTAACATATGAAAAAGGCAATTTAAAGCTCTCATAGATAAGGTAGTGGATGTGCAAACCTTTTTGCCCCATCTCTCTAATGACCTTGCTTCCCTGTTGGAGGGCAAAGGATTTTTTGAGGTGGAGGCTGAAACTCCTTTAGGCCCCTGTGAAATAGTTTCCAAATCAGCAGTATGGGCCCTGAATAAATGGGAATGAGTTTCTGGGACCCTGTAATACCTGTCTGGCTTGGCTGGAGCAGGAGGAAGAGAATCAGGGGTAGCACTGGAGTCAGAATACAAATCATC
Source organism: Protopterus annectens (assembly GCF_019279795.1). Taxonomy (NCBI): domain Eukaryota; kingdom Metazoa; phylum Chordata; order Ceratodontiformes; family Protopteridae; genus Protopterus; species Protopterus annectens. The sequence continues at coordinate 1,337,477,266 of NC_056741.1, forward strand.
CAGAACATCAAGTACAGGAGGAATAGCTAAGGGCCTGTGCTGAGGCTTCTTAAGGAAAGTCCTAAGGCATTTCCTAGAATCAGAAAATTCCTGACCCTGCCACTTGAAATGTTCCCTCATGGTGTGCAGAACTTCCCCAAAAGAAATATCCTCAGGAGGGGAGGCTGAAGGGATGGAATCTTCTGCATCCGAGTCCTCATAGGTCTGGAAGTGCTCTTCCTGGCTATCAGAGTGGACAGAGCCCTCAGAGCCTTCATCTGAAGGAGTAGGGTCAGAGGGTTCAACCCGGGGCCTTTTATCAGGAGGAGGCTGGGATGCTCTCTCAGGATGGGCCTGTGAACCTCTAATCATGGAAATTAAATCAGCAGCCATGGACATAATTTGTGTCTCCGGAGTCGGCTGAGGTAAGGATTTAGAAGTAATATGCTTTGTTTTGCTGGCTGCCTTAGCCCTAGTGTAGGCCTTAATAGACATGGCCATAGGAGGCCTGGCAGCTCCACGTGCAGGAGTGACCTTGTCTACAGCAATGGTCTTGGGCATTTCCTCGGTTTCGGTATCCGGAGGAAAGTCTATAACTGGCGGAGTAATGTCTGGAATCGGAGTCGTCGGTAATGCGTGTCTTCGGTTCGAGCGGTGGAGACAGTCTCAGAGGGAATCGGAGCACTCGCTAGGTTTTGGCGTGGAGTCGGTGGTAGGCGGGCCGAGGATGTCGGTCCTGGTCTTTTCGCTTTTGGGAGTTTGCGATGTCGGAAGATCCGACGGCATGGTGTAAGCAAATTTATCGCCGAAAAATCTTCAGCGAACGCCCGGCGCCTGAGTGCGCTTGTTGAAGCGAGCACAGGCTACACAGGCCGAGACGTCGTGGTCTGGGCCCAGGCAAGGGAGGCAGTAAGAGTGGAAATCCTTATGAGGTATTTGTTTACCACAAAAAAGACAATTGTTAACTTTTTCAGTAATTTCTGACATCGGCTGAGGCAAGAAAAGGTCCCCAACGGGTGCCAGCTTTTGATGACTTCGATCATAAATACAGGAGCTGACCGACCGGCACTTGCGAACTGCTTCTGCTTGAGCACCGCGGCAAGAAAGACTGAAGAAAATGGCGTCGGCTGATGCTTATGTACTCCAGCCGCTCTGACGGAGAGAAATGCGACATCAGCCGAAGTCGGACCTAGACTTTGGAATCCTGCCGACCAAGGGCTGCCTGAGGCAGGACAACCCACATGTTATGACTGCAGTTGCATTCTTGAAGGACATCTGCTGAAAGTAACGCATACATCCACTAAAGTAGACAGAACAGGAAAAGCAAGTGTAGATTCTGGAAAAACTTTCTGTATAAACCCATAGAAAACACGGACACATTCTAACAATAGTCTCAGAAATGGGAAACCCTTATAGGGAGAATCAAAAACCAAGTTCTCCTTTGAATCTGAATCAGAACTTGGAGGGAAAAAATGTGTCCCTGCATCTTCCTGTTCAGATTCAGAATCTTGAGTCTCTTTAGGAAAAGAATCCCTCTTTCTTTTACCAGAAACTGCTTTACAAGAAGGATCAGTAGCCTGAATTAAACCCATAGCCAAACCCAGTAAACCACCCCTATCCAAAGGAAACGGAGAAGTAGATGCATGCTTGGTTGTTTCTTTGACAGAAAAACCGGGTCCAGCTCTGTTACTAATGGCAGCAGCTGCTTCCCCAAGGATGGGCACAGCATTCTGTCACAACAGGTCAAACTTACCAGTTTCCTTTCTCAGGACAAACAGAAGTGGGTCACCAGTAGTGAGTTCTGTGGTCAAGCCAAAAATGGTGCCTCTTACCTGGGGAAGGCTAGCAACAATTGCCAGTAAACACTACCAGTCCACAAAAGTTACCTTTTTTAGCAGAAAACACTTTAAAACACTATGCCAGCCCTACAGAATTAAAAAGCAATTTCTCCACAATTTTTTTATCTACTACTTTACACCACTTTCTAAACTGGCAGAAAAACAGCCTCTGTTTAAAAGCACATTACATTGAGATAGCCTGTTAACACAATCTTAGCTTTAAGATAATTTCCTGTTGTAAAACATCAACAAAATAAAGAAAATGGAAAGATTTTTCCCCCTAAGAGAACTTATCTGCCCAACAAAGGAAAGCACAAGCAGACTGTCAAACCTCAAAAGCCTTAGAGCAGTATATTCTTCAGCAGCAGTAAAGCTCTGAAGGGCTTCACACCCAAATTTGTCTTTTCATCAGCACAGCTCAAGCTACCTGACAGTCTCTGGAACTCCCTACCTCCAGCTATTCGTACCACCTTCAACCACTTTACATTCAAAAAATATCTTTACTCTCATCTACTAAAGCAGCGGGAATGCTCTTGCACCCACCCTCCGTAATTTCAATGCTCTTCCATCCACCCTCATATTTTCAAAACTACCTCAATTTCTTCCTCCTTCTGCTAATAAGTTCCCCTGCATCTGCCTCTCCTATTGTAGTAACTTGCATCCTTCTATCTAGCTTCCTAATCTCAAATCAATCAATCGGTATGCCTTACCTAACAATCTCATCTGAAATGTCACTTGAAATTTAGACTCTTAATGTGGACATACTGAAACAAGTTTTATGTTTTACAGTAAGTACCACTTGTAAAGATACATTGATTCTATATCCTTAAACAGTAATTCTGTAAAATTCTACAATTACGGCAATATGACTCACTTTATAGTATGTACCATTTATAAACTAATTTGTACAATTCTGTAAATACTGTATTTTAACTCTGTATATAATGCAATCTGAATCACTTCTATAGAAAGTACCATCTGCAACAGTCAACACCAGTATGATGCTCTGTGTAATTGTATTGTATTGATAACTTGATTGCTAATCTTTTATTACATTTGTATAACTATATAACCTTGTTAATGGAGCTTTTCTCCCCAGGACTCCATTGAAAACGGGTTCATCTTGGCCCAATGGACTATCCTGGTAAACCAACTGCAAATAAATAAATAAATAAATAAATAAATAGCATGCAACAGCCATTTAGAGAGAGAAAGTTTCTTTTTCCAAGAATTTTTAGTTATGTCAAGACAGAATGCTCTGGACAGAGTAAGAATACTGTCCCTCATTTTTAGGTCCTAGAAAGAAGACAGCTGATAGATTTGCTCAAAGTCATCTCCGATACCACTTTAGGCATAACTGGTACTAGATCTTAAACACTACCTTTGTGAAAAATTATGTAATGTTGACTCACAAGAGCCTGCAGCTCAGGCACTCTTCTAGCAGAAGTTAAAACAATCAGCAAAATGGTTTTCCATATTATGAACCTCAAATCAGCCTGATTGACTGGTTCAAATGGAGCAAGCATTAATTTTCCAAAACAAAGTTGAGATCCTGAAGAGGAGCCACCCACTTTCTAAATGACCTGGTATGCAACACCACTATCAAAAACATTTTAGCATATCAGCTCACTGAAAGGGAAAGCTCCATGGGCAGACGTGCTGAAATGGCCGACAAATGGAACTTCATTAGTAAGAAAGGCCAGAGAATAAATTCCAATACTGTAGAACCACAAAAATACTAACCTTAAAAAGTATCCTAGTACTCATCTTGGTACCAGCTACAGACTTTTCCATTTAGTAATAAGATTTCCTAGTAGCAGGTTTCTTTGCATCTATTACCTGCTGCACATCTTCAGAAAATAGGTGCCTAAAAAGGTATTAAAACTACCTAGGCAGTTAGCTGAAATTGTTTCAGGTTTATGTGCATCAAAACAACCCGTTTGTGAGAATAGATCCAGTCTGGGGGGACTTGTAATTGTTCTTGGCCATTCCCAAAAGAAGGGAGAAACACCGTTTCCTGGGCCAAAAGGGAGTTGCTGCAATTTTCTTGGGGGATACCTTCTGAATCTTCACAAGTACCCTGGATATTAGGAAAGCTGTTCTGTATCTTTAGAAATACCTTGGGTATCAGAAGAAAGCCACACAGGAATATTGGTCTCCCAGGCCTGTTTGCAAGGAATCCTGTGGCAGAATTTCTTTAATTGTTTTAAATGAAGTAAACATCTACTTGAGGTTGACCCCACAGCTGGTTCAACTAAAAACTCTACCAGTGCTGGCCTTTCACAGTTCAACTCCTGAAGAGCCCCAATTGTAGTTTCCATTCATGAGGATCTATCTGGGTCCTTCTCAGTTTGCCTGCCACAACATCTTCCTCTGATGGAATGCATAAAGTGTGAAGAGTCAGAAGGAGCCAAGTTGCTACCTCCAAGGTTATCATACCAAGTCAGCAAAGGGGTTAAGATCTGTTTGCCCCCTTATTTATGTACCACATCACTGTAGTATTGTCTGCAAAAACTTGAGGTTCTGGAAACTAAAGATTAAGGTCCTTAAGGCACTGATCACAACCAGTATCTCTCAGACTGGTGTGTTCTTGTCTGTCCTTGGACTTCCATAGACATTGCACTTGCACCCCTTTTGAAACCGTTCCTCAAACAAAGATAGCCTGTGGCTTACCAAGTTTGCATATGACTGTAAACTAGGCAAGTCCCCCAACGATGTTAACATATTACAAAGGGGTAGTAATGAAGTCCAAAAAGTGAGAACAGTCACCACGAGTAAATCCTTCTATAGAGTAGTCCCAACTCAAGCTCCTGACACACTGAAAATATCCACGATGGAAATGTAAAAATTCATTTATTGGAAACAGAGAATAAGCTTTTACATAGTTAAACTATGCTTCATCAGATACAATGTCATAAAATGATTCCAAAATACTTATACTAAACAACTTTTGGCGGGCTCATTAATTTAAAATGAAGCTTAATTGCCTTTTATCAATTTAAAGCCATCATTACATTCAAATGCAGTTTAAATTCAATCCAATTCATTTTCTAAAGTGCAGCACTCACACTCATCACAAAATATTTCAAAGCATTACCAAAACCCTCTGACTAAACAAAGCTGCAGACTTCAGACATAAAAATGCATTTACAAGCTCATAATTCAAAAGTGCATATTTTGAACAAAAGCATTACAACTTGGCAAATGGCATTCAGAAATGAGAACACATCCCTCACAGACAGAGTTCTTTCATCAAAATACTATCATGGTGTTCCTTGTCTCTTAACTCATATAAACATAGCTAGAATCCCTTACCTTAATTGTGAGAAAATCTATACAATGCAAGTTATTTAAGACAGTTCCACCATCGGTAAAAAAGCTGCACGAAGAAGCATCAACAAACTGTTTGCCATTGCAAATTAAACATCATCCTATTAGCTATTAAGGTCACATGTCTGGATTCTCAGTAGGAGTTCCTCCTGACCTAAAAAAGTTGTCCCCGGTCCTAAAGCAAGACCATAGAGACCGGGAACTAAGAAAATTTAATATAGGTCCAGCATTTAAATACATTCTTCATACTGATCCTACCCACCATGCGTAAGACCTATAAAGATGTATATTTTCTATTACTAAAATTTTATGTCCCACATATAAACTTCAGTAAATAAACATAAAAAAATATATAAAATATATATGAGGGAATATATATATATATATCAGTGTAAAACCAACATCTTCCTCTGATGGAATGCATAAAGTGTGAAGAGTCAGAAGGAGCCAAGTTGCTACCTCCAAGGTTATCATACCAAGTCAGCAAAGGGGTTAAGATCTGTTTGCCCCCTTATTTATGTACCACATCACTGTAGTATTGTCTGCAAAAACTTGAGGTTCTGGAAACTAAAGATTAAGGTCCTTAAGGCACTGATCACAACCAGTATCTCTCAGACTGGTGTGTTCTTGTCTGTCCTTGGACTTCCATAGACATTGCACTTGCACCCCTTTTGAAACCGTTCCTCAAACAAAGATAGCCTGTGGCTTACCAAGTTTGCATATGACTGTAAACTAGGCAAGTCCCCCAACGATGTTAACATATTACAAAGGGGGCCAATGCAGACTAATAACTGGTGCCACAGTCATGGTCTAAAACTAATAACCACAATGAAGGAGAAAGGTGCAATTGTAGCTTAGAAAACAGTTATCCACACCTCAATGGAACTCCAGAAGACAGGGAACAGAAGATAGGCTTAACACAGTTTTAATGCAGGAAGAAAGCACAACACAAACGATACTCGTTGAAAATACGTTTGTCTTCAACTTCATCAGATACAACTAAAACTAAATGACATGCCTTAAATACTTAAATACAAATTCACCAATAAAAAGTGCATTACTAAAATTAACACGTTATAGGCTTTACCCACAATCCTTTTCTCCTCCACTAACAAGTAACTTAATTTACAATTCTACACTTTACAAGTTCTTTTTAATAAAATTCATAATGTAAAATAAACCCTGTAACTGCTTGCATCAATGTTAAAACATCTCTCTAAGAGTAATTGTTTGTGTCTTCCGGCTTTTCCCCGTTAGGGGTCGCCACAGCGGAACTCTGGTCCGCTAATGATTGGTAGTGGATTTTTACGTACTGGGTTACCAGCCCTGACGCACAACCTTCAACAAAGGCACGCCCCATTCACGTATGCCTCCACACAGAAGACGCTCTAGCTGAGAAACGAACAGGACAACGTCTTGCTATGAGGCAACAATGCTACCACACCACCACCGCAGTCATCTCTCCTTAAGAGTAATAAATCATAAAAAAAAAAAAACTTGATATACAAGTTTATAAAATTTATAAAAAGTTATTCATGTGTCCCCTATTGAATCTAAAACTCACAACTGCTTCACATTTAAAACTACGGGATCTCACTATGCAGGGACTCAACACAATCAAATGCCACATTTGTATATGTGTTTGTAAATGTTATAGTCTTGCTGCTCTCAGCTTTAAAATTGGGGCCAGGGATAAACCATTTAGTCCACGGAACCTACTGGCTTCTAAAAAATCTGCCAGTAAAGTTCCTTGTATTCAATTCTCGTCTCCCACATACCACCCCCTCGTATCCCTTGGGATCTCAAGTACAAAAAAATAAACTTTACTTTCCCACATTCTATACTGTGCCTATATAGTGCATTATTAACATTTCTATTACTTATGGCATTCAAATGTTCATATACTCACCTTTTCAGCTTCCTCTCGGTTTTTCCTATGTAGAATGCCTTGCACTCACATAAGGCAAGATATACAACCCCGCTGGACTCAATTACTATAGCTCCTTGCTATGAGAGTACTATTTCTGGAATCCAGGTGGACTAGTTCAGTATTCATAATGAAAGGGCATTGCGCATATCTCCTACATTTGAATGTCTTTCTTTTTTCAGGTTCCACATATCGTTCCAAAACATTTTTGATACTTGTTCCCTTCCCAAAGAACACATTTAAAAGGGGTTTTAAAGCCTAGTTCAAGGTCACTGATTCTACTGAACATAGCCCATTCCTTTTCGATGGTTCCACATACATTGACATTCCCACTAAAATCAGTGATGAATGCCGAACCAAAGTTCCCCTCATTCTTATTTTCTTTCAACCTTAAATGATCACCCATAGGGCTAAATTAGGGAATGCACAAGATTGGGGCATATTTGCCTGTCCTTTCACTAGCCACCTCCTGTTTCACTTGGCTGATTAACGTTTCTGTGTATCCACTTTCACAAAATATCCCATGTAACATCACATTCCTTTCTAAATTCAAAGTCATTCTTCTAATTCTTACAAATTGCCCTTTTATAATACCTTTCTTCTAATGGAAAGGATGGGCACTAGCATAATGCAGAATAGAATTAGAGTACGTCTTCTTCCTGTATACCGTTGAATTAAATTTATTACCTTCCTTGTAAACAGTGACTTCTAAGTATGCAATTTTTTTATGGCCAATATTGTACATAAACCTTAAAAGTTTAGTAGATTCAGAAATGTGCTGATAAAATCCCATGAATGTTTGAAATGTTCCTTTCCAAAAGATACAAATATCATCTAAAAACCATTTGCAAAATACCCAGCAATCCTTGTATATACTATTCAAAACAAACTTCCCACACCATTAGTATCAGGTTGGCATAAATCGGGGCACACCTTGACCCCATTGCCACTCCAGTGGTCTGTTGAAAAAATTCAACCTGAAAAAAATGTCATCAGGGTTTAAATGTGTATCTTCTCTTAGGTATTCCTCAAACCAATGCCAATAGCATGAGGTACTGAGCCAAATAAATCCACAATGTCTATAGTGATGAAAATTAAATCCTCACTAAAAATTTCTTGCTTAATACTCCTTATAAAATCCCACGAGTCCTTTAACATCTCATTTGTCATAACCAAATGTTTTAGCTTTACATTAAGTACCTTGCCAAAGGGAATGCAACATATCCCTCTGCAGCCACGATTGGCATTAGGGGTGGGTCATGGACATTTTTGAGTGTTTTGGGTATTCCAAATGTAGAAGGAACTCGTGGGCATGGATTGTGCAAAAATTCGAATAGCATTCTATCTATAAAACCTTCCAATAATAAATCATACAAAGCCACATATATATTTTTGTAGGTTATGTTAATTTCATTAATAGAGACTTGGGAATATTTATTCTCATCATACAAGTGTTCCAACATTTTTGCCTCATACATCACATTATTCATTAAAACAATCCCTCCCCCTTGTCAGGCTTCATAATCCTTCATTGCCGGCTATTCTTCAACTCAAGTTTCCTTTTCCACCTGAGTTAAGTTAGAGGGAAACCTATTCTTACTCATCATTGCTCTGAGTTCATGTTCAGTGGAGTTTTCTAGGTTTTTCAACTAAGGATGTAGGGGTGGGTTGTAGACCCTTCTTTTTTTGTAAACTCGTGTCACTATCCCTCATTCCCAATCTGTCAAAGAACAATTGAAAGTTACTTTTTCTCAAAAACAGTTTAACATCACTGTCTTACTCAAGTCACATTTTCTGGTCGGAACAAAATTCAACCCCTTAGAGAGGAGATGAGTGCCGTGTTTCCACTTACACTTCACTGTAGTTAAAATTAAATCCTTGGTAGGAATTTTTAAAACTCTCCTTCACTATAACAAAATTCAACCTATTTTCACTCAAAATTGCCTGCTGCCCCTGCTTCTCCCCCCTCCTCTTGTCATTTTCATGGACTAAAACTAAACACAAAACAGTGCATCGTTATCCCATTTTGCAATGAAGTGGCCGCTGCAAATTACATTATAGACAGCACCTCCATAAGCTCACACAGTGGTGAGAGACTTGGGTACACAGGTTAACAGCAATTTAAACTTTGCTCACCATGTCTCCACAGTGGTAAGGAAAGCCTTCTATGTTGCACATCTCTTAAATAAGGGCATTGCATCCAAAAGATGCGCAATGTACAATGCTCCCTTTTGCATGTACTTCAGACACCTGCAAAAACTAGAGACCACAGAGGTTTCCAAGAAAGAAAATTGAGGCCCTCCTAAATGGTCTAAATGGAAAGACTGAAAGCCATGTCTCTGTACTCTACATGCTGCTGACAGGTGACCTGTACCTAGCCTACAGAACAATCTGACCCTGCCCTAATGGAAATGCAGCGTGTCTGCAAATCAAATGGGACAACAGCCACTCACTCCAGGGATGTCAACCTAGCCTGTAACAAACAGAACATGGAGAGACACAAGTTTCCCACACATTAACACTCCTCTGGAATAAATTCCCAACTATGTGAAGCAGAGCTCCTCAATGACTATTTAGGCACAACCTTGACAACTGGACAGACCACCATAAATTCACACCAGGGGTGGCATCTACATCCCTCATTGACGGGGCAGTTGCCCATCAATGATTTGGTCCAACTATGGTCAACTAGAGAACAAGGGTATTGTATTATGCCTAGACTTAAGGTCCTAAGGCCATTAGCCTAGCAACCGCCTATGAACCAGACAGAGGGAGAAGGGAAGACCTGGAATTTGAAAGTTTAAAGGGGGGGGTGATGTAATGCACAGAGGCCATTGAACCCAGAAACCTGGAAAATTCCCTGGCTGAAGCCTGAAATTGGCTGAAAAAGTTCATGATAGAAGCAATCTTCATAAGGAGGAATTTAGGGAACAGAGAAAAATGAGTGAGTGGGAAAAGGATGAGGGAATATCTGGAATTTCAGTTGAAACCCCAAACTGAGTAATAGTTTCAAGACTCATGTCAGATAATCCTGACAATTAGTAAAAAAGTGTTTGCAAACATAAAACAGTCAAAATACATCAAGATGTGAAATCCTTGAAGCCTGCAGTAACCAATAACAGGAGCCAGGCACTTTTTATATACCCTGGGCACAGGGTAAATACTTCTGAACCCAAGGGTAAAACGGAACTGAATTTTCTGTGGCTGGCTCATGTTAACACAGAGTGCATGTTTAGCATCAGAAAAATCCTTAAATAGAAAACCCTTGCCCATCTGACCTGACCCCATGCAACTGTCAGCTAGCAGTCCTTCAAGGCTAGGCTGATAAGTCCCTGCTGGGGAAAACCTTCCACTAAACTTTTTTTTTCATGAGGGAAAATTGTTTCCTAGCAAACACATTAGTCAATGTTTTTATGGACTGTACTCGCAATTCTAACTGGTGATGCTGCAGTAGTGTTGTCTCCTCACAATAAGAAGTTGTCCTGTTCGATTCTCAGCTAAAGCGTCTTCCGTGTGGAGACGTGCGTGAATGGGCGTACCTTCGTTGAAGGTTGTGCATCAGGCCTGGCAAGCCGGTACGTAAAAATCAACTGCCAATCATTAGCGGACTGGAGTTCGCTGTGGTAACCCCTAACCGGGAAAAGCCGAAAGACACAAACAAACTTGCAATTCTAAGGAAATGTGGGTTGAAATGTTCATGTGATCTTTTGGTGTAAAATTCTGTTTTGACAAATTTCCTACAGGTTGTTGGGACAGAACATAGTGTTTGTTGGCGACAGTCAATGTTTTACTTCTTAGTACCACTTCTCTACTTTACTTTTACTGACTCATCCATGCTCCTCTACCAACCTTCCTGATCTTATTCTCTGGTTGCATAAAGAGTAGCTACCAGCTTGGGCAGTTTTTACCTTCTCCAGTCCACAAGAAGAAAGTTGTTAGGGAGTCTGTGGGTGTCACGCCATCTTCTGTTGTGCCTCAGCTGCTGAAAAGTACTCTGTTCTGGATGCTCTTGATTGGTCAAGACTGTTCGTCTTCCCACCTCCTCTATTCCCTCTGGTGTTGCACCTTTAACCACAAAGGACCAGGGGACAGCCATGTCCTCTGCAGCTGTAGGGGATGCCCTTGTCAGGCAAGAAAACCACTTGTCAGTTGCAGGTGAAGGCCTTTCACCCAGCTGAGGATCCTGAACATGTAATGAGTTTGCCAAACATGGCTCAGTCATTTTCCAGAGAGTTTCCCAGGAAAGGTAAACATGGTGAGAAAATTGTGCCCTCCATTGTTTCTATTTTTATGGTCAGGTAAGAATCTACAGAGATTTGCTAATTACTTGCCTACTACCGCTTCAGGCAAAAAAAGGAAAGTTTACTCTTTCTGACTTGGATTGTCAGTTGCAACAAGCATTAGAGAGGACTGTGGTACTCCCAGGAATTACTGATTGAGGGAAAAAAATACTTCAGGTTTGTTACCCCCTATAAGATTTTGCTTTTTCTGAGACAGTTTTTTTCCAACAGCAGCAGAATAAAATTTCTCTTGCAGAGAAAATTTACTGTGATTTACTGCTGGATACAACTAAATTTGCAGCTGCTCTTCCAGTTTTGCCTGTATGGATTGTGCTATCTCTAAAGGAACCAAAATGCTAGCCTCCAAAAAAAAAAAGGAAGGCATTCTGGTGGGTCCCCTGCCATAAGCAAACTCTACAACAGAAGAAAAACTGTTGCAAAAAAGAGTAAAATCCCATGATAGGAAAAACTCCCAGGTCAGCCTCAGTAAGAAGCAGAGATCCCTCAAAATCCTCCAAAGCTAGTTACGAAAACAAAATCACCACTGATTCTAAAGACAATCACAAAGCATTCTATAGCTATATCAAGAATCTCAATGGCAACACTCATATCTGCTCCGAGTTGCAGCACAATTGCTCTAAATATACAGAGCCAACTGATACTGCAAACATCCTGGCAGATAGGTTCAGTGTTAACTTTACCCCCCCTCTCACCCCCTTAAAGGGCCCATCTCTATACCGGAAGAATGCAAAGTTCTGTAATCACGGCTGCACAGGTAAAAACCACACTCTCCAAAGCAAAGAACACAGCATCCATGGGACCTGACAACATCCCATGCTGCATTCTACACAAACTACAGAACAGACTGGCACCTCACCGAAGTACCAGGTTCAATCATAGCCTCACCTCAGGCTTTGTGCTCACTGAAAGCTGCACAGCGACTGTTATCCCACTCCACAAATGGGGAGCCACCACGGAACCCGCAAACTATTGCCCCATTAGCTTGACGAGCCTGGTCTGCAAGGCCATGGAATGTACCATCATGGCAGTTGTAAACAAAGACATTGGTAATCTCCGAACTCTGAACCCCACCTAGTTTGGGTTTGTAAAAGGCAGATCATCTCTCCTAAACCTGACAGACTTCTTTGAAGCAGTCACCAAAGCTGTAGAAGAGGGTAAGTTGATTCACATAGCCTATCTAGATCTTGCCAAGGCTTGACACCATCCTCCTCTCTGGAATTATAAACACACTAAATTAGGTATAAATACCTATGTCACAAGAAGGGTTGCCAACTGGCTCACTGAAAGAACCCACACTGTGAAAGTAGCAGGCTCCAAATCAGACTTCAGACGAGTGACAAGTGGAGTACCACATCTGTCAGTCTGGGGTCCTCTCCTGTTTGTTATCTACTTCTCTGAAGTACAGACTAACAAAGAAGGTCTTTGGCTAATGTAGTTCTAAGATGACTGCAAACTAAGAGCCATAATCAAAACTCCTAATGATGTGGACATCCTACAAAAGCACTGAGACAGATGCCTGGTGTCAAAGCCATAGCCTCAAGCTCAATGCCAAAAGGTGCAGTGTCAACCCCTTCGGTAAAAACTCTGCACCCATCAACTACCATATAGGTGGTGGTCTACTTAACACTGAAAGTATGACATGAGACCTTGGGACACAGGTGGACAGTAGTCTCCGATGAAACCCC